>NW_025111199.1:1215000-1240000 GCF_015476425.1 Leptopilina heterotoma
CACTTTAGGTTATCTTAGGACAATTGACAGAATAGTTCGCTATTATATTAGAACTTGGCTACATCTTCCAGGTGATTGCCCGAATGCTTATATACACACAAGTGTAAAGGATGGTGGTTTTGGGGTGCGTGCGTATCGTTGGGCAGCACCGTTGGAAAGAGTCATTCGACTTAGAAAGTTGCTTGAGATTTTTGGCGAAAGTGGCAGAATATCTGACTCCTTCATAGGAGAACAGATATATAAAGCCGAGTATCGGCTTAGAACCTGCAATAACATCTCTTTAACATCTAAGCAGGGAATGGAAGCATGGTGGGCTTCTAAACTGTACAAGTCAGTTGATGGGGGATCTTTAAGAGATTCACGAAAGGTTCTTGGGCAACACAACTGGGTTGCTGATGGTACTCGATTCCTCACTGGTAGAGACTTCATAAACTCTATCAAGTTGAGAGTCGGTGCTATTCCAACAAGATCTCGAACTTCTCGTGGTCAGAGGAAAGAGCGTATCTGTCGTGCTGGATGTAATGTTCCTGAAACCGCAAATCATGCTCTCCAACGCTGTCACCGTACCCATGATATGCGAATCCGGAGACATGATGCTCTTGTAGAGTACGTGGCAAAGAAGCTTCGTAAATCCAACTATTCAGTTGAAATCGAACCTCAATACCTAACGTCATCAGGTATTAGGAAGCCAGATATCGTAGCTATCTTAGATAGGAAATGTTTGGTACTCGATGGCAGAAGTCATTAAATTGATTGATCCTGTAAAGGAGAAAATCAAGATCAAATCCGTGCGGAAGAGAGATAATGGCAAAATAAGCGTTGAAATGGCGACTGCGGAGGACGCGACTAAGTTACTGGGAAACCAGGAACTTAAGAGTGCAGGAATCAGTGTGATTAAGACGGGTCTGCTGAACCCACGATTGATTCTCTTTGATGTTCCTAAAGACCTCGAAGCTACTCAATTAGCTAAGGATGTTCATTCGCAGAATGAAAATATGTTTGATGGCATAGAACTGGAGGAGTTCAAAAAGAATTTTGTGCCAAAGTTTAGAGTTGGCAAGAAGACGGATGAGTTAACAAACTGGGTGATTGAGTCTTCTGCTAAGATAAGAAACATACTTCGCAGTAATTGAAATGAGCGAGTTTATATTAGATGGCAGTCCTGTAAGGTGCAGGACTACCGTGGTATATCGCGATGTTTGAAGTGCTTGAAATTTGGACACGTCTCTAAGTTCTGCCAGAGTAAAGGTAGTGTCTGTTCTTATTACTCGGAAGAGGGCCATGAGCATAGTAAGTGTCCGAGTAAGGACCAGAAGAAGGCACCGGTTTGCTGTAATTGCAAATCTGCAGGCAGGGGTGCGTTCACGTAACTTTCAATTTCAACTTTCACTTTCAACTTTCACTTTCACTTTCAATTTTACCCAAAAAAATTTTCACTTTCAATTTCAACTTTCACTTTCATATTCAATTTTCACCCAAAAAATTTTCACTTTCAATTTCACCCAAAACATTTTCACTTTCAATTTTACCCAAAAAAATTTTCAATTTCACGCAAAACATTTTGACTTTCAATTTTACCCAAAAAAATTTTCAATTTCACGCAAAACATTTTGACTTTCAATCACCCAAAAAAATTTTCACTTTTAATTTTCACCCAAAAAAATTTTCACTTTCACCAAAAAAAATTTCACTTTCAATTTTCACCCAAAAAAAATTTTCACTTTCAATTTTCACTTTCACCAAAAAAAATTTCATTTTCAATTTTCACCCAAAAAAAATTTTCACTTTCAATTTTCACCCAAAAAAATTTTCACTTTCACCAAAAAAAATTTCACTTTCAATTTCACCCAAATAACTTTCACTTTCACCAAAAAAATTTTCACTTTCAATTTCACCTAAATAACTTTCACTTTCATCAAAAAAATGTTCACTTTCAATTTCACCCAAATAATTTTTACTTTCAACTTTCACACAAAAAATTTTCACATTCAATTTCACTTAAATAACTTTCACCCAAAAAAATTTTCGCTTTCAACTTTCACCCAAAAACTTTTGGCTTTTAATTTCACACAAAATATTTTCAATTTAAATTTTAAAAAAAAATTTCCAATTTCACTGATAAAATTTGACTTTCACTCAAAACTTACTTTTTGTGAAGAAAATTTTCTCTTTTAATTTCACTTAAGAATTTTGACATTCACGAAAAAAATTTTTTATTCTAAAAATTCTCACATTCACCTCG
Source organism: Leptopilina heterotoma (assembly GCF_015476425.1). Taxonomy (NCBI): domain Eukaryota; kingdom Metazoa; phylum Arthropoda; class Insecta; order Hymenoptera; family Figitidae; genus Leptopilina; species Leptopilina heterotoma. Next base: position 1,217,243 of record NW_025111199.1, read on the forward strand.
TTCACTTCCATTCAAAAAGTTATACTTAAAGAAAATTCTACTTTTTATTTTTACTTAAAAGTTCTAATATAGTTTTTTGTTTTTTTTAATCAGTAACTTTTACTAATTTACATTAGAAATTACTATTTACTAGTAAACTTTACTATTTTAGAAATTTTCGGATCCAGCGGACAAACCAAAATATTTAGTAGGAAACGAATAGTATCTTTGGAAAGCCTGGTTATTTAGCTATAATTTATTTGCAGTGAAAGAATAAACAAAAATTTTTAACTATCTTTGCCCCAGTACCGGGGAACTTACAAGAATCCATATGCTAAAAATGTTATAGAACATCGGTAAATTTTCGTTCTCTTTATTGTATTGGATTTAGACTATTCAATATTGATTTTTTAAAGATTAACAATATGTTTTGAAAATTTTCTAAATTTCAATTATTGCATTAAAATTCGTGTGAACTAGAATCTCACTTTTAATTGACTCAATTGATCTCAGTTTTTAATTTTAATTTAATTTCAAAGTCAAATTGAAATAAAACAACTTTTTTCCATCATAAGCTTGTAACACGTGAAAAACCCTTTAAAAATCACTATTTACAGTTGTGATTTGATTAATTTTACTTATCTTATATTAAATCGAAAAAAATATGTTTTCAAAAAAAGTCAAGATTTTAAACTTCCATAACTCAAAAAATATTTTATTAAATTTAATAATATTCAATATCTACACTTGTATTAATAATAGTAACATTTTGTGCAAAGTTTCAAGCAAATCCAATTTTTTGACCTAGGCAGTTGAGGAATTTTGCACTATATGCGCAAAACTATGACTGGTCAAAAGTGGTCTTGACGCATATATGCGCAACTTAAAAAAAGTGACTAAAAACTTTTTAAATGTTCCTGAAACCGCGGTTACGCGGGGGTTTTCGAAATCACTGATTATGAATCTGATATTAGTTTTCCAAAATTCAAAATGGCGAATCCAATATGATAGACGACAAAATAACAAATTAATCAGATTGACTTGAAACTGAAACACACTTTTGGCCAAAACAGTGGAAATCTCCTTGACAGCCAAGGGGTTAAACATTTTTTTATAATTTGCAGTCGTATTATCAGGATTGTACAGTGCCGTATTAGTTTAACTATTCTTGACTCATGAGGGGACTTCCAATTTTTACTATCATCTATTGATGTTAAGACGCGAATAATGATTTATTTTTCAATAATGATATAATTAATTGAAGCGTTTTGTGCAGAAATAGCATAAGTCTATAATTCAAAATTGTTCAGGAATAAATAAAAACTGTTTTTCTTGTAAATGTTAAGATTTTTTTTACTTCTGCTCTTAGTATTACATTCTACTAACCTATAAGTTGAGAAATCAAATGTGATTAATTAATTATCTACTTAATATAAGAAATAAAAAAATAACTTAACATTTGGACTTATGCTGTTTCTCCACAAAATGAAATGAAAAACATAGAAAATTTATTGAATCGAGTAAAATATCAAAGTTTTATTAAATATTTAATAACATTAATTTAAAATATTGAATTTGGATTATTTTTCGTAACATTTTATAAATAATAAAATTGTTTTAAAAATAAATTTAACCAAGTTTCAATATTTTTCAATTTTAAAATAATTCAGTCACTACTATCAGCTTTTGCTCCATTTAAAAATAATTTTCAATAAAAAAGTGATTTTCAAAAAAATTGACTTATACGGTTTCTGCACAAAATGCTTTAATTATTATTATGAAGCCAAAGTCCTTCCAAGCTAGCGTTGTTGTGAGGTATGTGTATTCGACTGGAGTCCCCAAGGTCCAAAGTTCGATCCCTCATGGGCACGAGATTTTTCAACTCAAGTTGATAAACTTACCTTGGAAGGTTCCTACACACTATAAGAAAATTGAAAGGGGCACTACTGATTAACACTTTATCAGAATCATTTCAATTTATTTAATTTTTAAGTTAGAAATTTTTATTTTCGGTTTCCCCTAGGGTAACTCAGAATAGGATTCGATTATATATTATAGGTTAAATTTGCGACAACTGAGGAAATAGTAAATTCAAAATATTACGAACTATATTTTTAAATGTTTTATTAATAAATATAATAATGTTTAAAACTAAAGTAATAGTAATAACAAATTTAAATTTAAATGAATAATTGAAAATAATAGAATTTTAAAATGAAAAAAAAGTAAACTACTTAAATAGGAATTGTTTTAAACTTTGAAGTTGTTCGCTTATATTGTTTAATGCATTCAAGTTTCCCTGCAATAAAATGAAAAAATAAAAAAAAAATGAAAAAAAAGTAAACTACTTAAATAGGAATTGTTTTAAACTTTGAAGTTGTTCGCTTATATTGTTTAATGCATTCAAGTTTCCCTGCAATAAGTCAATTTTTCTTTTTTGGTATGGTGTCAGTTCGTCCTCCGTATTAATTTTTCTTTTCATCATCAAATCTGTAAAAATAAAAATTAATAAATGCATTATAAAATTATAAAAGAATTTGGTAATGTTTTGAAAAAAGATCCGAAAAATCCATAATTTGATAAAAAAAGGACGAAAAGTTTGTAAATTGTATGATTATTCTTAAAACTTTTATTAAAATTAGTCGAAAGAACTTGATTATTTAAAAATTTGATGACAAAATTCTCTATGAGAACTTAATTATATCCTAAATTGAATTATAAACAAATAAATTTGAAAATTCGCAACGAACTATTTCAAAAATTATTAAAAATAATTAATTTAGGTAGAAGAATTTTAGTCAAAAACTGTAAAAATTAATTTTGGAGAAATTACAAATTATTGCAGAAATTCAATTATTGTTAAGAGAAATAAAATTATATGCAGAAATTTAATTATGTTCAAAAATGATAAAATTCTTTTTACGAATTCAATTACTTTCATAAATAATAAAACTCATCGCAAAATTTCAATTATTTTAATTTCAATTTTAATCGAATTTTAATTAAAATTCATCAATAGCATTAAATTATTTAAAAATTTGTTGATAAAATTCTTATGAGAATTAAATTTTAAGAAACATGCAATTACTCAATCAATTATATTTACAATATTTGCTTAAATGAATTTCAATTAAAATTTTAAACAATAATTAAAAATTGAATGCAATATAGCATGAATTTTTAGAAAAAATTAAATTTTAATATTTATTTTCTTGAAATATTATTTAAAGTTTTTATTTTCTAATATATATTATTAATTGGAAAATTTAAGAATTATTGAAATTTCGTGAAATTGAATATTGTTAACAAATGAATTTGAAAATTGTCAAAGAACTTTTTAGAAAATTATTAAAAATAATTTATTTAGATGTATCCGATTTTTTTACTCATAAATAAATATTATTTACTTTTAAATTTGCTCAGTGCTTTAATATTTAGCTGATTGTCATCATTTTTCTTATCCGGCTCCTCATCAGAATCAATTATCTCCAGAATATCTTCATCTGGCGGAGGATCCACGTGACTGGTTTCCACTGCTTTCGAACTCGTCGATGCCTTAACTTGGATCTCTTTTGTGGAAGGAGGAGCGGCATTTTTCGTAACCTAAATTTACCATACCATAAAATTACATAAATTTTACTAGTATTATATTTTTAATTTTAACTTTTTCAATAGTATTTATTATTTTTCTTCGACAATTTATTACAATTATTTTTTCAAAAACAAAACTTTGATCCAGTGAAAGTTATTAAAAATTTACAAATAATTAAATCTTGGATAAAAAAGTAAGAATATAGTACAGAGCAACACGAAAGTTGTATTTAACTGTAAGAAAATATTTGTAGACAGAATACATATAATTTTTTTTAATTTATAAAAATTAGAAAACGATTTAATTTCAATAGTCATAAATTTGTTAAATATTAATTCTTTAAATTTTCGAAAAAGCTATTTTTTAACAATTGTTTTTTCTTCATATTGAGATTCTCCTATATTTGTTATTATTTTTTTTATTACCGGTTTTTTTTTTGAAATGTTTCCTGAGTCCAAGCTGCTGAAAGCGTCAGCCTCCCATTTTTCTTTCGGTGGCAATTGAGGATCTTCCCGCTTAATCAATGCCATAAGTTTCAAATCAATATAGTCGTAGTCGACCGGAATAGGCGATCCTCCTCCAGTGCCACCGAAATTTTTCCTTTCATCTCTTATCTTTTGCATCACTTCACCTTTCCAGTTCTTCCAAGTCTAAAATTAATTTAATCATAATTAAAGGGAAAAAGATATCCAATGAAACGGTTTACTAAAAAAAATTCTATATATTTTAACTCAATTTTTAATTGTCATTATCAAATTTAATAATAATAATAAAACTTTGGTTAATTAACTTTTTGAAAAAAATAAAGAAGAAAATTTTTAAATAAATAAAGTTTTGAGGATAATTATAAAGTATAAGATAATATAAATTTAAAATTAATTTAAATTAATTAATAATTAATAATTTATTAATTTATTTAATTAATTTAAACTTACCGTTTCCCACACTTCGGTCGTATATTTCACACCATTTTGTTCTAAATTTAAAACAGTGGTAACTTGTTGCCACTTCTTTTTTATTGAAGCTTTATTCCCTTTGGAATTAAAAAGGTCTGCATTTTCATGCATATAGCGCAATAAAATTTGTTTTTGCAAATTTGACACGTCTGCCATTTTAACTTTGTCAGGACTGTTTTTTCTTAACAAAAAACTTAAATGAGTTTTCAATTAATGTTCTGAACTTAGTTACAGAAACAGCTAAAGGCATAATAACAATTGTAGCTTTTTTTTCTTTTTTATTATAACTTGAAAACAAATGAAAAAAATTAAGTAAATTTTTTAAAAATCAAGTCTAAAGTGTATAGTTTAAATGTGAAATAAAGAAATATTGAATACCTTTAAAATATTGAAGGTAACTCATTTTTCAATTACTTCATTTTCATTAATATTAAGTTGCATTTCGTTCGTCGTTCACTGTTAATCGCTCATCATTCATTTTATATTTAAACATAACAAGCGTACTCACACAATTTACACAAGATACATACACATATACACTTACACATATGCACAAAACACATGCATATACTTTCACATATATATAATATACACACGCATGTATACTCACACATATACAATACACATACTCATGAACACTCACACATAAACATGTATGTATATATAATTACACGCATACACAAAACACATACACGTAATTTCTCACACATAAACATGTATATAATTACACATATACACATAACACATAACGTAAAAACTCACACACAAACATGTATATAATTACACATATACACACAACACATACACATGTATACTCACACATATGCACAAATCACATACTCATATACACTCACACATATACACACAACACATACACGTATTTACTCACACATATACACGCAACACATACACGTAATTACTCACACATATAAACAAATCATATACACATGTTGGGGATACCGAGGCGTAATGGCTTAGGGACTTAATGAATCACTTGAATTTATTCAAAAGCGATAAGTCAAAGTAATTTTGGTCTCCGATCAAAATAATGTACTTGGTATACTGTAAGTTTGTACCAGGTTTCATTGTTATTCATTCATTATTGCAGAAAATGTGATAGAAAAAGTGATTTTGATACTTGAAAGTAAATTTTTAAAGTATTTGTTTTTTGTTTTATCTTTTTAAAAAATAGTTCTAAACTTAGGGTAATAACAAAAAATAACAAAATAATTTACAAGCACTCTCGGAGCGTAATGGATCACTTTGGCCGGGGCGTATTGGCCTGCTTATTCTACTTAGAAAAACCTATTATTTTTGAAATGTTAATAAAATAATTGACAAGTATAATTTCTTGCAATTTATACATTAATAAGTACAAATGATAACCCTTTGTTTAAAAAAAACTGGAAAATAGATTTTTTTAAATAAATGTAGTTTGTATTTCAATCCAACTTTTTAAAATTTGATAATTTCATGAAAATGTTTATAGTTTAAATTAAATATGTTCCATTTTCAATATTCTTCAGCATAAATTGCCAGTAGAATAAAAAATTGTCAATATTGTAGTAATATTGTTCTAAAAAAAAGTACGAGTGATATGAGGACGTAATTTTTTTTAATTGAAAGCTGAAATGTTGGACTAAGTTTTCCATATGATAAAATTTTAATTAATGCCAGAATGATGAAGTTAAACAACGAAAAGTGAGCCATTATGCCCCATATTTATACGACATTTGCAACAAATGTCGTTAATGTGGGTAAAGTGTTTGAAACTCGAAGTTTGCAGGTTAGGTGACGCAGAAATCAAGTAGCGCCCCATTGGGAACTGTGGTCTAGTAATAATTTAGTCACTTTAGACCGATATCCCCCTCCATTTCGTTTTTTCTACTCTTTATAACCTGTTAATTAAAGAGAGACAAAGAAAGAAAATGGAGGATCAGATCAGTCTCTCACTAGATAGTGTATTCTTGAAAATAAATGTAAAATTGATGAATTAAAAACCATCCTATATTTTAAGAGCTTTATATACTTTTTTATTTAGCTAAAAATATTAAAAATTTAAAGTTACCATTCTTATTTTTAATTAAATTTTTTTATAGAGATATATTATATATTATAAATTTCAAAATTTCATATTATATATTATAAATAAATAATTGAATTACAGTATGATTTTTTATTAATGTATTATAACAATTTTGTTATGATGAAGGTATTCATTTTAGTAAGATAAAGTCATAAATCGTATATTTAAACTTCAATGAATTTTTATTACGAACTAATTCTATAATTTCTGGTTTTACAAAAGTGATAATTTACTAATTTAATAAAAATATAATAATAATTTACTAATTCTATTAATGAAAATAATCCACAAATCTTGACATGCAAATAAAATATAAACAAATGATTATGATTCAACTTTAAATTCCTAATTTTCTTAACTTTTTTTAACAACACTTAGGTGACAAACAATTAAATACAGCATTTTATGGAAGATTTCTGTTCTATTAAAAATCGGACTCCAACTTTACATCGAAAAGATTGAAATGTTTTATTTTAATCTCGCAAACTGTGAACGCTTGTATTTCATTGGTTTAAAGTTTTTAGTGAATCCAATAAAATAAAAGTATTCACACCTTTTGAGATTGAAAGTATATAATTTTCAATCATACGGTGTTAAGTTGGAGTCCGATTTTTAACTGTGTGGATTAGAATTATCAACTACTTTTTAACGATGGTACAAATTTCGCAATTCGACTATAAAAATAAATAACTATTTTATAAATTTAATAAATAATCAAATATTTCAATTCCCCACGAAATTGAAAAAATTAAAAAGGAATAGAATATTATAGTTGCCAAGCAAACTGTCCTGCAAGCAAATGTTTGATAATCGAGAGACCTCATAAATATTCCGTAGTCGAGAGAATTAACTGTTGAAAACCGCATTCTTGAAAATTGTCGTCCTTAATTGAAAATAAAACTTCTTTATAAGAAGTTGTACCTTTCCATACAGTCAACGGTCAGTCAGAATCAAACAAAAAGTGTTAATAACGGCGAAACTTCTCAACAAAAAATTCCTCTATTTTTGAAATAAAAAATTACTGCCTTAGAACATATATTAAAATAAACATAAAAAGACATAAAAATTTAATTTTACTTCTCACTGAAAATGTTGATTAATCATATTTGCACGAACTTCTTGTCCTTCATCTACATCAACATGTGCATTTAAATTTTCATCATCGCCTTCCTCATCGTTTTCAATTACTGGATTTGGTATCCTATACCGATTGCAGATATTAGGCAGCGCACAGCAAAGGTTTATAATATATCCTAAGTATAATATGTAATTATTTTTGTATCTTCAGGTATTTTTAAGGGAATTTGAATCATTGTTTTATATCGAATTCGGTTATCTGCTGCTTGCCGCCCTGATGAGTCGGTACTTGCATTTAAAGCGATTTTAAGATATTTATAAAAACGCGTTTCTTATAAGCAACAATTAGTAATAGCACCAAGAAATCCTGCAGTTTGTGACACACACAGTTTGGTTTGCGTATTCAACAAACTCAGCCCTTTGTGGATACTACAACCGTAGCTCATAGATGGCGCAGGAACTCTTGTAAATTCTACAAGAAATTTTTTCCGTGTATAATTATTTTACTATTATTTTTAACCCTATAGTATTATATTTAAAATTTTAACTTTTTCAATAGTATTTATTATTTTTCATCGACAATGTAGTAAAATTATTTTATCAGAAACAAAGCTTTGCTCCAGACAAAGTTTTTAAAAGTTTAATTAAATCTTGGATTAGGACGGCAGTGATCTTGATCCGTGATCAACAAAAATTGTTTTACAGACAATGTTCAGAAAAGGAAAAATTATTTTATGAAATGAAAATTTCAGTTTAATTTTGCTAGCTGTTTTAAATTTTTTTATACCTGCTGTTATAGGATCGTAATGAAGTGCTCTTTCCTTTCTTAGGCATCTCCAACGAGATTTCAAAATTCCAATTGTGCATTCCACTAGAACTCGACACAATTTAAACACACGATTGAACCTTGCTTCTGGAGATCCTCTTTGTGCATTTTCTACAGGTATCATCATGGTGGGATGCAAATCATAAGCTGAATCTCCTATTGAGATTTCAATAAAGGGAAAATAAATTATTCAATACAAAAATATATTAAATATATTTATAAACTATTGTTAGTATTATTTATTTATTATAAATTGACGCAGTCACCGAAACGCCACAATATTAATTTTTTCTGATAAGTTTTCTCGTAAAATACAAAGTAGATTTTGTTGAAATTGTTTAGAAACGCTCAAAATATGAAAGGAAAAGCAGTCTGGTCCCAAAGTGTTACTAGTCTGTTGAATTACTTATTGTAAAAAAAATTAAAATTTGTAGGAAACTCCTATCAAATAAAGCCATTTCTAATCTGACATATTCAACTTTTAATATATTTAGACTTCTCTATCAAATTTAGTATTTTATAAGAAAAGTGAGTGGTCAGGTGATCTATAGCGGAATATATATCGGATAGTATTAAATTGAATTTAAGATAACTCTGATTAAACTGAAAAATTGAAAGTATTTAAAAATGTACCTTTCTTTACAAGAAATATTTCTTAAAGTACAAAACATAAAATTTTAATATTTTGCAGATTAACAGTAATAATATTAAATTTCATTAATTCACTTTCGAAAAGTTGTTATTTAAAATATGTAAATTAAAAATAACTTTCATTTGGCATGCAACAATCTAACAACACATTTGTTTCCATCCTTTATCAATCAGTCATAGTAAGCATGTAGCAAACATTCATGGTAAGCTTGTTGTAACAACAATATTTAACGGAAAGCTTGCGTAAAATAGAAATTAAAATCTTACTTGGCAAAATTTACTCAGAAAGTTTGTCGTTAGCTTTTGTGCTATCTGAGTATGGATATTTTAAGAATACTTAAACCACTCAAAATAAGTGGAGTTCATATAAATATTCCCTTCCATATTCTGGAGTTATGAAAGCATTGATGTAACGATTGACTGTTTAGATATAGGTAATATTAAAATGATAACCTAGTAACCATGTGTTTCTCAATCCATTTCTATATGAATCTTGCATTCGCCTACGTAACATAGAGTTATTGTAAACTGTGGTATCGTGGGTTCTGCCCCCAAATCTTGCATTGACATACAAAATTTCATTATCTGGTCCTGATACCTATAACAGTGCCTATATATTATTCTGAAAGTATGAAATTGTGATTTATGCAGCTTGTATTGTGTACAAGAACCATACACGGAAAGAAATATATAGTAGTGGATAACATAATGATGGTTAGGGTGACCATCTTTAATGCTACAAATATGGACAGCTATCTAGATAGTAACCGTTACCATCAATATCAACCATTTCTCTCAGTGTACAATTACTTTAACTTAAATTAGTGCTATTTTTTAGATATTGCTTCATTCGTATATCACATTACTTGATATGAAAGTACATCTCGACAATGATTACAACAATTTTTATATCAAATTCAGACAATTTTAAGATAATATCAGTATTCCACGTAACTATGACGGAAGGTTGACGTAGGTTTGATCGTAGCGTTACAATGCACGAATAGTACATTGTGCAACACCTGTTTATCGAAAAAAGTTATTTTTATACATTTCTAATCAATAAATATAGTTTTATGTTAATAAAAAATATAGTTTTTTTTAAACTAAATATAGTTTATTATAGTGTGTATTATACTGTGTACACTTTCCTGCACACTTTTAAATGTGCAGAAATTGACCACTATCTGCTGCATTTATGTTAAAGGAAAGTAGCTCTTTTCCAGCAGGGGTTGCACAAAGTATACTTCCCTGTACAGAAATCAAGAACCTTAAGCTGCATTTACATTAAACTAAAGTAGCGCTTTGTTACCGGTGTTACACAAAGAACTTTTTGGAACACGTTTGAGACATGTTTAGGATATTCTTGATGCACATTTAAAACATACGTTTAGTACACCTGAATAATAATGTTACGATACATGTCACGCGTTCCGCGTGTGACTGTTTTAAAATTTACAGAAAGCAAGTCCCAAACATGACAAAAATAATGTATAATTGGGTCCAAATCTCGTCCTATACTTGTCCACAAACTTAAAGGATGTCTTCATCAGTATATATTTTGGCCAAACATAGTACTTTCTTCAGTTGTATTTATGTAAAACAATTTTACGTTATTAAGAGAACTTTTAAAAAATCATATTGGGACATCTCTGGAAAGATTTTTGCACAAAGTCCAAAGAACCATTGTCAAGCTTGCAGCAAGGTTATAGCTAGTTAATTATTAATTGATTAAGTGTTTACTATCATAGTATTGATAGAGTGATATCTTTCTCTGTTGAAATAAACTTCTTCGATATTGTTATTAACTGCAGTTAATGCAATATGAGTGCCATCCACAACGCCAATTACACCAGGAAAGTTAAATTTTTCGAGAAATCTATATAAGTGAACAAAATTTTTAATTCTAATTAATAATAATTAATATTTAATCTAGTTGCATAGTAAATTCAAACTTAAAATAGTGTACGTTGTTAAAATGTAACTAATCAAAATAAAAAAATGTTTTTGGTGTCAATAATTGATAACCTTCTTTTTATAGTTTCGATTTTGGCATTTGATTCAGGAAAAACAATCCAATTATGACCAACCTCATTAAATGCATTTAAAGTGCTGTGTAAACAAGAACTAACACTTGTTTTGACATGCAATTATTAAAATTCGTCCCAATTAATCTTTGGTACGATCCATGAGCCAATAAGTTTATTGTCGTTAGTATCTAATTAAATAAATCAATATTTAAATACAAAAATATTTAAATTACATTTTATAAAATGAAATTCATTAAAAATATCTGCTATATTGAAAATATATATACATATGTAAGAGGATTGAGGGGTTAGATAACATAAGGGGACGCGCATAGTTTTCGTTGTCCCTTCGCGCAAAATTGTCTCACTTTACGTGGAAACTTCCACTTTCACGCATATTCCATTTAGCATATATCCAACCCCTCAATTGTACTAGTGTATTGTTACTTATATACCCGAAAAAATTTAGTCTGGGAAAAGTTGAGAACTATTTCTCATGTACAAAACTGTACAAGAAAGAGCAATAATTTATTGTCAGAAGTGATTTTGTATTCCTTTTTTATGATGAGTTTTTATATATTTTCTGAAAAGTTCAGGGCAAGTACCTGAAACTGTGTTTGAAAAAGTCTGGAACTAGTCAAGATCCCCGAGTCGAAATTTAGACCCTTTTTTGAACCTCTTTACCTCTAAATGTCGTTCTCTCAAGAAAAAATATTATTTTTAAACTATTTAAATAATTAAAGCTTTAGAAATCTCAATATTGTTTTGAGAATTAAAAGATCCCTATGAAGTTGGTGTCGAAATGAGCATAGAAAAACATTTTTTATCTCATAACCGAAAACAATCGGCCAATTTTTCAAAATTAAAAAAAAGTAATTTTAAAAACATTTTTACTTGATATAAGAAAATGAAAATATGAAATTGTTGATATTTTTAAAATTAATTTAACAAAATAATTTTAAAAAATTTAAATGTACGCAAACGCAAAACGCGTCACATTAGAAAAATTTTCTTTATAGGGTTTAGACGAATGAAAAGAGTTCTTGAAAATGTATAGAAGTTATAGAAGAGGGTTTAGAAGAATAGATAGAGTTCTTAAAAGTTAACAGAGGTTTAAAAAAGGGTTCCAAATTTTTGATAAAAATTTGATGGAGGTTGAAAAGAGATTAAAAAGAGAGTGAATAAGGGTGAAAATAGAGTTTTGAGAAGTAAATAGGTTTAAAAGAGGTTCAATTTTCTATTTAGCAGATTTAAAAGAGGGTTTAAATTTCCACTCTAGGGGCGACTGGGTTAAACACGCTCACTAACGATTTGACGCTATGAACTAAACTTCAGATGGAGATATTGGTACTGTGAATAGTACTTAACATTCAACTTATGTTAACGAAGTTTCGTTTCTGATTTTTAAGTTTTTCGATCATTATTTTTTAGTCTTAATTTATATATATATATTATGCAATTGAATGTCCTTTTTCGAAGTACATAAATACTTTTATTTGATTTCAAAAAGATTTATTCAAATATATTCTGAAATGTAAGAAATACATTCAGGGTAAAGTCGTTCACATGAAGTCGGGGTAAAGTCGCTCACGTGAAATCGGGGTAAAGCCGCTTGTCTTCAGCCAGTTCGATTAAATTTGAAATGTTACTTGTTATATTTCATCAATAATGAAATTAATAACTTGTTACATCCAAAATTGTAACTACATTCCACTTTTTATTTTCTCTTAATAAAATATAATACTATTTAAATGCAAATTTGCAATTCATGAAACCTATATTTATTTATTATTTATTAAACCAATATTTATTGCTTATAGAACTCATAATTTATCCAAAATAAATTATACTGAAGACAGAAATAAGGAAAATTTTAATATTTACAAAAACAAACTGTCGGGGTTACCTTAAATTCATGAAAAAGTCAAGTGAGCGGATTTACCCCGAGGGGTGAACGGGTTTACCCTAGAAAATTGTGATTTTGAAATTTGGAATATGTGAATTAAAAATTTTTTCTAAGTAAAACTAAAGAAGAGAAATCAAAAACTCTTTTTTATTTCTTCATTAGAAACCATAAGCTTTCAAATGATATAAATTAACTTAGATTTAGAGAATAATTTCCAACATTTTTACCGATCTGACAAAAAGTGAGCGGGTTGACCTCAGTCTCCCCTATATATCTTATAAAATTTTATACCCTTTACAATTTAGCGGTACAGTCACAAATTTTAGAAGCCCATTCGCCATCCAGTTACTATATAGATCAGTGTCAAGAAAGTTTTTATTTAAGTTGATTTCATCGTGACCCCAAGAAACCGCCATTTAAGATTCATCACTTATGTAACTTATCACTTATCTAACTTTTAATTTGTCATAAGAAATAGTTACCGACTTTTTCAAGAGAAAAGTTTGTCAAAAAATGATGAAATGTTTTAATTGCTAAAGAACGAGGAGTATAAGTATATTTATTTAGCAGGCTAATTCAAATATCTGTGTAGAAATACTGTTCGCATGCAAGACATAAGAATAAAGTTTCCGACTTTTCATTGAACTTTTTTTCCTTACTCTAAATTTTAATCCGAAGTGAGATTTATTAGATAGAATAAAATTAATTAATAGGTAAAATAAACTCGAAAAATTACTTTAAAATAATTGAATCGTGAATTTCTAAAAGGGCTCAACTCGGTTTTTTTTCAAAATTCACTTTTTTGTATTTTTTTGCATTATTACATATTCAATGACGTTTTTTTAAAAGGAGAATTTTGTTTGAGTTTCTTTTGAGCGGAGAAAAATGTATTAAAGTGTGTTTTCCTTTGACTTTTAACCTAAGATTGTTTGTTTTCTAACCTAATGCTGAATTAATTGTTTTTGAGCTCAAAAAAAATTTATTACATTTTAAAATTAAATAAAAATATAAAATAATTGTTTCTCAATTGTAAAGCATTTAATGAATATATTTTTATTATTAAAACGATTAAATTTTTTTTATGAATTTCGAAAAGGGCTGAACTCTGACAACTATAATATTAATTTTTTCCAACTCACTGTTATTAAGGACAATTCTTCTATCATTTTCTCATAAGAAATAGCATCTAGTTACTACGGAAAAAGCTGGACTCTTTTAATTAAAGCTGTTTGAAAATAACAGTTTTTTGTGTCTTCTGTAACATTTCAAAAAACAGAGTTGAGCCCTTTTCGAAATTCGCTATTCAATTAAAGATAAAAAAATTCTTTTATCGGGGCACTGCACTGAATTCAATCCCGAAACTAAAATGTTAGATTGGCTGAAATTATAATTTAAATAATTAAGGAAGATTTCGACTATATCAGCAATTAGTGACATCTATTAGAAGTCAATTAAACTCTTTGGTTTAGAGTCAGGTGTTATTCTTAAGATAATTATTCCGATATGGTTGTCGGTGAATAATTATATTTTTTGAATTTTAATTTTTGATCTGAAAAAATAAGCTGCGTGAACGACTGCACTGTGCATCTGTGAGGACTCGAACCCCAGTTAATAGCTGCCTTTCGCGGGACTAACGCCTACCAATGCACCATGCCAACACAGCCTGGACGTTCACGTTTCTTATAATCTCAGATCAAGCCCATACACTAGTCGAAGAGCTGTATAGTTAATGTAGGAAATTATTTGCTGATGAAGAATTTTAATTAAGGAAGATTTCGACTATATCAGCAATTAGTGACATCTATTAGAAGTCAATTAAACTCTTTGGTTTAGAGTCAGGTGTTATTCTTAAGATAATTATTCCGATATGGTTGTCGGTAAATAATTATATTTTTTGAATTTTAATTTTTGATCTGAAAAAATAAGCTGCGTGAACGACTGCACTGTGCATCTGTGAGGACTCGAACCCCAGTTAATAGCTGCCTTTCGCGGGACTAACGCCTACCAATGCACCATGCCAACACAGCCTGGACGTTCACGTTTCTTATAATCTCAGATCAAGCCCATACACTAGTCGAAGAGCTGTATAGTTAATGTAGGAAATTATTTGCTATATTATTTGCTATAATTATCTTAAGAATAACACCTGACTCTAAACCAAAGAGTTTAATTGACTTCTAATAGATGTCACTAATTGCTGATATAGTCGAAATCTTCCTTAATTAAAATTCTTCATCAGCAAATAATTTCCTACATTAACTATACAGCTCTTCGACTAGTGTATGGGCTTGATCTGAGATTATAAGAAACGTGAACGTCTAGGCTGTGTTGGCATGGTGCATTGGTAGGCGTTAGTCCCGCGAAAGGCAGCTATTAACTGGGGTTCGAGTCCTCACAGATGCACAGTGCAGTCGTTCACGCAGCTTATTTTTTCAGATCAAAAATTAAAATTCAAAAAATATAATTATTCACCGACAACCATATCGGAATAATTATCTTAAGAATAACACCTGACTCTAAACCAAAGAGTTTAATTGACTTCTAATAGATGTCACTAATTGCTGATATAGTCGAAATCTTCCTTAATTAAAATTCTTCATCAGCAAATAATTTCCTACATTAACTATACAGCTCTTCGACTAGTGTATGGGCTTGATCTGAGATTATAAGAAACGTGAACGTCCAGGCTGTGTTGGCATGGTGCATTGGTAGGCGTTAGTCCCGCGAAAGGCAGCTATTAACTGGGGTTCGAGTCCTCACAGATGCACAGTGCAGTCGTTCACGCAGCTTATTTTTTCAGATCAAAAATTAAAATTCAAAAAATATAATTATTTACCGACAACCATATCGGAATAATTATCTTAAGAATAACACCTGACTCTAAACCAAAGAGTTTAATTGACTTCTAATAGATGTCACTAATTGCTGATATAGTCGAAATCTTCCTTAATTAAAATTCTTCATCAGCAAATAATTTCCTACATTAACTATACAGCTCTTCGACTAGTGTATGGGCTTGATCTGAGATTATAAGAAACGTGAACGTCCAGGCTGTGTTGGCATGGTGCATTGGTAGGCGTTAGTCCCGCGAAAGGCAGCTATTAACTGGGGTTCGAGTCCTCACAGATGCACAGTGCAGTCGTTCACGCAGCTTATTTTTTCAGATCAAAAATTAAAATTCAAAAAATATAATTATTTACCGACAACCATATCGGAATAATTATCTTAAGAATAACACCTGACTCTAAACCAAAGAGTTTAATTGACTTCTAATAGATGTCACTAATTGCTGATATAGTCGAAATCTTCCTTAATTAAAATTCTTCATCAGCAAATAATTTCCTACATTAACTATAATTTAAATAATCTTAAAAAATCGATTACAATTACAAATTAAAGGAAAAAATTGAATATAAATACAATAGCGTAGTGTCTCGGCAAAAACCTAATTAGTTTTAACTAATAGAGCAACAATTAGGTTGTAAATTTTTATATGCAAATATTTTTGTCCAAGAAAGATGAGAATAGACTAAAACCTTAATGTGAATTGGTATGGCATTTCTTCTTTGATTTTGTGGCATATGCGGTTGTAAGACATTAATGAAATCCCTGGCTGCTATTCTTGATAATCTAAAAATAATAGATGAATAGATTTCAACAACTCGTTCAATAACTGTTCGTTTACTTAAATAACTTCCTCCTAGAAAGCTTTATAGTGACGCCGCTTTCAGAATTTTTTAAAATCAAATATTAAAAAAAAAATTTTAATAAATTTTTGGGGAAGAATTACGTACCGAATTCCTTTTGAATTTCAAGAAGAATTTTTAAAAAGTTGGATAAAAAACTTGTCAGTAATTCCCACATGTATTGTACATATATTCTTCCCAAAAAATTATAATTACGTTCCGAATTACTTCCGAATTTCGAGCAGACTTTTAAAAAAATTTCATTAAAACATTTCGTTAGCAATTCGAACGAATATTTTACAAAATTCGTTCGAAATAATTGTTGAAAATTTTTTAGAACGAATTAATTTAACCTCAGCAATAAATAATATTAAGCGAGTAATTTTAAATGTATAATCAATTTTTTAAATGAAGACAATTATTTTTTATGAAGATGCTTGATCCTAAAATGAATTAAAATTTTGTGTATGCTTTAATTAAAACTTAATTTTTTCATATAATTGCATTTTTTAACAAAAAAAACTTGTTAAAGGCAACTTCAACAGCAATTACTTTTAAAAATAAAAAACAAATACTAGAAAATTATTTAGAACTTAATTTGTAATTATACCGATATAAATTTCGAAATTCGTTCTCTGGTAAATCAAAGGGGTTGATTGTATCTCTTAGATGTCGCCTTTGTCTAATTAAATCTCTTCTTGAATTTTCATTTTGTCGTTCTATCATTTGAATAATTAAAAATTCATCCATTATAATTATTTTAATAAAAAACAATTATATTATATTTAATACGACTTAAATTAATTAGTTTTTATTTATTGACGGGATGTAATTCATTCTCTATTTGAATGTCAAAAGTTATGACAAGTTTCAAACTAAAAAAAAGTTTTCAATTATTTAAAAACAATTTATATTTTAACGAATTTTATCTTCACGATGATACAAACTTAAAAACTTTTCTCCAAACAATTTAAATTGTACACTAGAATACAGTGCTTATAAAACGAGAAAAGAAATTTATTCTAAATCTTTTCCAATTTTTATATTAATTTTTTGGGCTAAAAACAAATTTCTGGTTTTTAACGCCAAATTTTGAAAAATCATAACCAATCATAAATTAATAATGATTACCTATTAAAAAAATATATATCGCATAACCTTGACAACGATACAACTTGTTTACTTTAGTTTACATTCTCTGTCAGACTAAAAAATTAAAAAGGCATTAAAAAGGTTTTTTTAAAAGGAAAAGATGAATCCTGCTTTCGAAAAAAATAATAAGCATATTAATGCTGAACAAAAAAATAAACTTGTAGGATTTATGCTTACACACAAGGATTTGTCCAGTGGAAAAATTGTTGGCAATAACTACAAAGAGACTGCAGTAAATTATTTATTTTTAACCTTTAATAATTATAAATTCTAAAGAGATATTTAATTTTTATTTTAATGTTTATGATTATTTTATAGTAATACTCTAATATATAGTATAATATATAATAATATATAACATGCATAATGTGTTTGTGCACATTATACGTTTTAATGAAAATATAATTGTTGGTATTTTTTAACCTTAAAAGTGCAAGTCTTGTTTAAAAATGAAAAAAAATTTTGTTATAATTTTTAGTAAAAATATTTTTTTTTTAATATTTATTTGATATTTGTATACAGGACGAACTGTACATCCAGCTGACAAACATTTTAAATATGGTACCAAGAGGAGCAGTCAAAGATCCCGATAGTTGGAAAAGAGTAATTATTATAAACTTTAACTGTTTAAAAATATTTTAATCAGTTATAATTGTTGTTATAAATCCTCGAATCATTGAGAATTTTCTGAATATTTATTTATTATTACTTGAATTTTGGAATATTGAAATGCAAAGCTTATAATCAGGGTTGCCAACTGTCAAGGAAATCAGGGAAAAGTCAGATTGTTTTAAAAGTACTGAAATAAATTAAATTTTTAAAATTCATAAGAAAATTCTGAATGTTTGATGTCTTTTTTGTTTGTCTTATAAATTATGAAACTACCACGAATTCTAATACAACACATAAATTTTTTTCTATTTGTGACAAGAATTCATTTTTTAATATTATTCAATTATTTCAAAATTTTAATAAAATTATTTCCAAAATTTAAATTATTTTCATAAATAACAATATTAATTCTAAATTCGACTTCAAAATTAATGAAAAAATTTTTTAAAAGTTTTTTTCAGTTTGCAACAATATTAGTACTGCCCTCTTTATGTAACTGTCACGTATTATTACATCGAGCAAAAAATGATGAATAATTAATAAGAATTTTTATAAAAAATTATTTGTGTTCAATTTAAAAATGTTATAGATGATTCTTGGTATTGTAACAACCGACACGCACTTTGTGCAGTTGTTACAATTTACACGCTGTTAATTAAATAATAGATATAGAGCTAAATCAATTATATGGCCTTTTAAATCTAAACAATATACGCTTCATTTAATCATATGACCAAACAAATTGGAGTTAAACTCTAATCACTGTAACTGATTTTATCAAAATTATAACAACTGCACCTTGTCTCCTCTAGTTAGAAAAATAAAATTATAGTTTTACGGTTTGGAGGAATTGAGAAAGGAGGGGAATAAAATAGGCACGCTTCGACGTGCCTTTTTTATGAGAAAATTTCAGGAGGTCATCGGAGCGGAAGGGCGCGCTACGGCGGGTCCTTTCTCGATAAGGCTTTCAAGAAAGCAATGCGCACGGAGGAGGCGTGGAAAGGAGTAAAAATAAAATAGGCACGCTTTGACGTGCCTTTTTTATGAGGAAATTTTTGGAGGTTATCGGAGCGGAAGGGCACGCTACGGCGGGTCCTTTCTTGATAAGGCTTTCAAGAAAGCAATGCGCATGGAGGAATTGAGGAAAGGAGTGGAATAAAATAGGCACGCTTCGACGTGCCTTTTTTATGAGAAAATTTCAGGAGGTCATCGGAGCGGAAGGGTGCGATACGGCGGGTCCTTGCTTGATAAGGCTTTTGAGAAAGCAATGCGCACGGAGATATGGATGGAAATAGGGTGCACTAGTGGCACCTTATTTTTAAATAAAAGCTGAGTACTGTCCCTATCCAGGAAGCTAAAAAAACAGAGATGGGTATTTAGCCATTATTCTGGTAGTAAGCGGGAGTAATAGACACCTCTGTGGAGAGTAGGAGCGGAGACCTATGGAGGTAAATAGAGCCAATAAGGCTAGTTTTGGCTTTTGAAGCGGCGAGTCAGATAAGAAAGAGTAAAGGGTACCCTGAGAGAAACGGGGGGGCACGCCCGGCTGCCGTATAGTGCACAGGCCCGGGTTACTATTCACCAAAGCGACCTGGCTGCCTGATCATGCGGCGAAAATCCCGGCGTTTGCAGCCGTGATGCTCTGGTGAAGCGTCTCTAGGAGCGACTGAGCCGTAACGGGGGGATCCTGTAAGGCCACGAAATGGACGATCTGATCAGCGATAATTGATGAAGAAGGCGAAAACATTTTTACCGAGGAGGTATTATTTCCTACGGTTAAAACTCCGAAAATCTGAAATGGACAAAACAAACAAAATTAATGAATATGAACATGTCAAATACAAATAATAAAATTGACGTGCCGATGGAGGTGGAGCGCCTAGGCTCGAAAGACCCGAATAGCAAGATCGATAAGGGTGAGAGAGGAAAAAGTACGAATCCAAGATCCCGTAAGAGGATATGTAGTGAGTTGGATTCGTCATTTGAGGATGATTGGGAGGATGCGATTGTGAGCAGCGATGGAACGATGGAGGAGATAATGCTGATCGAGGATAAAATTAGAAAGTGTTGCGAGAATGATCCGTCAAAGAGGGTATCAAGAGCACTTACCAATGAGATCATGGATGGCGTTGGTAGCTTGGCAAGAACGGTAATGAGATTACTGACGAGGAACACATATCTCAAAGGTATGGTGGATTGTAAGAACTCGGATATTGCTGCATTGACTAAGCAGCTGGAGGAAGCTAGAGGCACCGGCCAGACATATGCGTCAGTGGCTAGTAAGGGAGAAGGTAGGAGAATACCACCAATAAGTGGTCTGAGTAAGAGGATGGCAACCTTGGCTCAAGTGGCAATCATTGCCCCTCCGGAAAATAGTGGCCTTAATGTTGAGGAAACGAAGACGAGCGTGATGAAACTAGTTGTCCCTGGTAAGGAAAGGATAAAAATAAAGGGTATTGAGAAAAGAACAGATGGAAAACTGGTTATTGAGGCTGCAACCCAGGAAGACCTGGAAAAGATTTTGGAGCATACGAAGTTGAGAAGCAAGAGATTTGTGGTTAGTAGAAGTGGAGCATTGAACCCGAAGATCGTGGTATATGATATCCCGAGGAAGGTGGATAAAGAGGAAATTGCCAAACTAGTCTTTGAGCAAAATGAGGAATTACTAGTCGGAATGAATGGAGAAGAGTTCCATAAAAATTTTATTCCTCGGTTTAGAATTGGCAGTAAGGAAGGATTGAACACAAACTGGGTGATCGAAGTGACATCAGGAATAAGGAACTTATTAAGAAGTAACGAGAGGAACAGAATCTATCTTGAATGGCAATCATGCAAGATAGAAGACTACAGAGGTGTTACTCGATGCTATAAGTGCCAGTTGTATGGCCATGTATCGAAGTTTTGTAAAGAGGAGGAAGAGATATGCTCGTACTGTGCAAAAGGTGGCCACAAAGTACTTGAATGCCCTGCCAAAAAGAAAGGAACGAGCCCTACATGTGCGGCCTGCAAGAGAGCCAAGAAAAAGTCGGACCATTCGATTAACGATAAGGCCTGCCCGGCGTATAAAGCGGCGTTGGAGAGGATAATCGAGAGGACTGATTACGGTATCAGGTAAACTCGACATTAAAATTTTACAGCTAAACACGGCTAGGACCATGAAAACCGTTCCTGAAATCCGGCAACAAATTGATAAATATAGTAAACAAATTATGGCCATACAGGAGCCCTATACTATAAAAGGAAAGATAATGACCTTCGGGAGTAAAGCGAGAATAATATCAGGAGAAAGGAGCGGAGAAACAGCATGGGCTGGAATAATCATTTTTGACCCTAATATAGTGGCTATGAAAATCGAACGCATTGCACGCGTTCTTGAACTTACAAAGGAAAGTTAAGGAGAAGTACGCAGTGGCATTCTTCCTAGATATTTCGAACGCATTTAATAATCTTTGGTGGCCGGCGATTATACGAGCGGTAAAGAAATTTGGAGGCTCAAGTCAATTAATAAATATAATTAAGGACTACTTATCTAGGAGATATGTCTCCTTTAGAACAAGTGTTGGCTCGGTGGAGAGAGAGGTGAACAAGGGCTGTCCGCAGGGTTCAGTATTAGGCCCGGAATTGTGGAATGTCGTGTTTGACGACCTGATAGAGGAGTTCGAGGATGAAGAGATTGAAGTGGTGGTGTTTGCTGACGATGTCGTAATAGTGGTAAGAGCAACATCTAGAAGAGAGACAGAGGAGATGGGACAAAGGGCAATGGGGATAGCAGAGAAATTGTGTCTGAAGCAAAAGATGAAACTGTCACAGACAAAGACCGTAATGATGTTGCTCAAGGGTAAGCTTGATTTGGGAAGACCTCCACAAATAAGACTGAATGGAAAACAAGTGGCAATGGTTGAGGAGTTCAAGTATCTGGGGGTTACCTTTGAATCAGCAGTAAAGGGAATAAGAGCAGGAAAGCATGTGACCAACATTAGCAACAAGAGCAAGAACATGTTTGCTGCTCTTAAGAGAGTGGCGAAGAAGGAATGGGGTCTGGGTTATACAGCCCTACGTATTATATACAAGGGCCTGTTTCTGGCACTAGCGACTTATGCAGCCTCAGTATGGATGGATCTGGTGAACGTAAAAGATTGGCAAAGGCTGGAATCTGCGCAAAGATTCGCGATGATTGGGGTTACAATAGCCTACAGAACGGTGTC
>NW_025111199.1:1245000-1247500 GCF_015476425.1 Leptopilina heterotoma
TGAAAATAATTTTATACTTATACAACAGAGCATCGACTCACTCGATTCCGAGCGAGAATAAGTTGAAAATAAAATTTTTAACGAAAAAATGTCTAAAGACATTAACAAGACGACTTTTTCAAAGTCTAACGATGGGTATATAAAATTTATATATCTTGTATATAATATATTTGAGAGTACGTTTTGAAATGTACAAAGAACGGATTTCGAGTCAAAATATATAAAATGAGGGCGACTCAATTTGTAAATGTTAAACGAATGCCCTTATATAAAAAAACAAAAATATATAAGGAGAGCAGTTATAAAAATATATATTAAATATATGTTGTATGTGAGGTCTCATCGTTTAGAACAAAATGTTTCTTTCGATGTTTAAAAGACCCTCTTCATATTATATATTTTTTTTATACTCTCTTACTCAATATTTATAAAAAGAAGCTTGAGTGTTCTGAGAGTGTATTATTTTATAATATTACTTGAAAGATATATTCAAAGCTCCCTGGTTGATCCTGCCAGTAGTCATATGCTTGTCTCAAAGATTAAGCCATGCATGTCTAAGTGCATGCCATATTAAGGTAAAACCGCGAATGGCTCATTAAATCAGTTATGGTTCCTTAGATCGTACCCACATTTACTTGGATAACTGTGGTAATTCTAGAGCTAATACATGCAAACCAGAGTTCCGACCAGAGATGGAAGGAACGCTTTTATTAGATCAAAACCAATCGGTGGCGGGCTTTGCTCGTCCACCGTTTACTTTGGTGACTCTGAATAACTTTGTGCTGATCGCACGGTCTCGCACCGGCGACGCATCTTTCAAATGTCTGCCTTATCAACTGTCGATGGTAGGTTCTGCGCCTACCATGGTTGTAACGGGTAACGGGGAATCAGGGTTCGATTCCGGAGAGGGAGCCTGAGAAACGGCTACCACATCCAAGGAAGGCAGCAGGCGCGCAAATTACCCACTCCCGGCACGGGGAGGTAGTGACGAAAAATAACGATACGGGACTCATCCGAGGCCCCGTAATCGGAATGAGTACACTTTAAATCCTTTAACGAGGATCAATTGGAGGGCAAGTCTGGTGCCAGCAGCCGCGGTAATTCCAGCTCCAATAGCGTATATTAAAGTTGTTGCGGTTAAAAAGCTCGTAGTTGAATCTGTGTCGCACGCTGTCGGTTCGCCGCTCGCGGTGTTTAACTGACATGCTCGTGAGACGTCCTACCGTTGGGCTTAGCTCCTTCGGGGGCGGTCCAACTAATATCCCATCGCGGTGCTCTTTATCGAGTGTCGAGGTGGGCCGGTACGTTTACTTTGAACAAATTAGAGTGCTTAAAGCAGGCTATCATTTGCCTGAATATTCTGTGCATGGAATAATGGAATAGGACCTCGGTTCTATTTTGTTGGTTTTAAGAAACCCGAGGTAATGATTAATAGGGACAGATGGGGGCATTCGTATTGCGACGTTAGAGGTGAAATTCTTGGATCGTCGCAAGACGGACAGAAGCGAAAGCATTTGCCAAAAGTGTTTTCATTAATCAAGAACGAAAGTTAGAGGTTCGAAGGCGATCAGATACCGCCCTAGTTCTAACCATAAACGATGCCAGCTAGCGATCCGCCGAAGTTCCTCCGATGACTCGGCGGGCAGCTTCCGGGAAACCAAAGCTTTTGGGTTCCGGGGGAAGTATGGTTGCAAAGCTGAAACTTAAAGGAATTAACGGAAGGGCACCACCAGGAGTGGAGCCTGCGGCTTAATTTGACTCAACACGGGAAACCTCACCAGGCCCGGACACCGGAAGGATTGACAGATTGAGAGCTCTTTCTTGATTCGGTGGGTGGTGGTGCATGGCCGTTCTTAGTTGGTGGAGCGATTTGTCTGGTTAATTCCGATAACGAACGAGACTCTAGCCTGCTAAATAGGCGTACCTTATGGTATCTTGAAGGCCCCCGGCTTCGGTCGGTGGGTTTTTACTACCAACGTACAAATAAATCTTCTTAGAGGGACAGGCGGCTTCTAGCCGCACGAGATTGAGCAATAACAGGTCTGTGATGCCCTTAGATGTTCTGGGCCGCACGCGCGCTACACTGAAGGAATCAGCGTGTCTTCCCTGGCCGAAAGGCCCGGGTAACCCGCTGAACCTCGTTCGTGCTAGGGATTGGGGCTTGCAATTATTCCCCATGAACGAGGAATTCCCAGTAAGCGCGAGTCATAAGCTCGCGTTGATTACGTCCCTGCCCTTTGTACACACCGCCCGTCGCTACTACCGATTGAATGATTTAGTGAGGTCTTCGGACTGGTGCGCGGCAGTGTTTCGGCATTGCCGGTGTTGCCGGGAAGATGACCAAACTTGATCATTTAGAGGAAGTAAAAGTCGTAACAAGGTTTCCGTAGGTGAACCTGCGGAAGGATCATTAACGTATTACAGTTAAAATGTATGCTCTACGAAGCATCGTCTGTTTTACTTAATAAAATTTATAGATACATATTTTATTGTATGTAAT
>NW_025111199.1:1252500-1257500 GCF_015476425.1 Leptopilina heterotoma
CCGACAATTTTTAATTGTGTTATGGACCCGGTGATTTCTGCGGTTGAGGATGTGGGTGGTGGCATAGCCGTTGGGACAAGCAGAGTGCCTATATTAGCATTTGCAGACGATCTTGCTGTCCAGGCTAGAGATAAAACACAAGCCATCAGACTACTTCGGCTGATTACTAAGAAATTAGCCGATGTGGGGATGAGTATCTCCGCGAGTAAGTGTTTCTGCTTCCAAGTAAATAGTCATAAAGATACGTGGTCGGTTGTCGATCCTCAAATTTCATTTGAGGGATCGATGATTAACTACGTGGAACCATCTGAATTTTTGCGATACCTGGGCGGTAAGATCGGCCCGTGGAGAGGTATCGCTAAGAATGACTCACGGGATGGACTATGGCTGCTCTTAATAGAACAGCAGGTCTATCCCTAAAGCCGATGCAGAAGATACTTCTCATAACGAGGTATGTCATACCCCACTTCCTCTATGCCCTGGTCATTGGGAAGACCACCGTAACCTTGTTGGAGGAATTGGATCACGCTGTTAGACAGAAAGTGAAAAACATCTTGCATTTACATGCCTCAACAACTGACGGTCTGCTTTATTCCAGAAAGAGAGATGGAGGTATCGGTCTCCCTAGAATTAAGAACATAGTTGGCATTGCCAAGTTGAAGAGTTGGCTTAAAATGTCAATTTCTAAAGATATTACATCACGAGAGGTGGCTAATTCGGAGCAAAATTTAAAAACAATCAGGATGTTTGCTCGGGTCATGGGCGTTGGGTTCCC
This sequence comes from Leptopilina heterotoma, assembly GCF_015476425.1. Taxonomy (NCBI): domain Eukaryota; kingdom Metazoa; phylum Arthropoda; class Insecta; order Hymenoptera; family Figitidae; genus Leptopilina; species Leptopilina heterotoma. The sequence goes on from NW_025111199.1 coordinate 1,253,276, forward strand.
GTTCGATAATAAGATCTTAAATCGAACTAAAATGAAATTGAAGACCGATGAGGTGCACCACTGGGCTGCCCTTGCTTCGCAGGGGCAGGGTGTACCTTGGTTCGTGGGCGACCCCGTCTGCAATTGTTGGCTGTATAACTATAAGTTATTAAGACCATCTAGATTCATAACGGCGTTGCAAATGAGATCAAATACTTGCGGGGTGAAATCTGTTCTCTACAGAGGAAGACCGCAAGTCAACGCCGATGCAGTCCTTTGCAGGCGGTGTCGTGCGCGACCAGAAACATGCGCACATGTTCTGGGGTATTGTCCCTTCGGCAAACCCTATAGAATTAAAAGGCACAACGAGATAGTAGATCTAATAATCTCCAAAATAAACATACGTGGAGGTGCCATCAGGGTGATGAAAGAGCCGGAAATAGTGATTAATGGAACTCCTCTAAAACCAGATCTAATCGTGGTGGAGGAGGAGGCCGTGTACGTCATTGACGTCACAGTGAGGTATGAAAACGAGCAGTCATTATTTGAGGCCAAAAGAGAGAAAGAGGAGAAATATAAATCTGTAGCAAATCACCTTGCTGGCATCTTCCACAAGGTTGCCAGTGTGGCACCAGTGGTTGTGGGCTCCAGGGGGGCGCTTCCGCACTTTACGGTCCGCGTACTCGAGAGGTGTGGCTTCGTCAGGGCAGATTGTGTGACAACATCTTTGATTGCTTTAAGAACCTCGATGGAAATGTTTCATCAGTTCTTGGACGGTTGATGGTCGAGTGTCATGGGAAGTCATAAGGGGGTTCTTTTTGTTTTGAATGACCTTTGGCTTAAATTAAATTAAATTTTGATTTATTTTATTTATTAATTTATTTTTGTTTTGTTTTATTCTTTTTGACTAATTAATAAAATGCTCCTTACGTGGGTGGGGCAACAACATATAACACGCCACGGAATGTAATGCAACGTAAAAACAAACTCCGTTTTGTTTTGTTTATTCCTTCTTTTTTTTCTTTTCTTTTTGTTTATTTTAAGTGCATTACCGTAAGTAGCCAAATGCCTCGTCATCTAATTAGTGACGCGCATGAATGGATTAACGAGATTCCCGCTGTCCCTATCTACTAGTCTCGCTCGAGCTGTCGAGCCGTACGGACGTGCACTCTGTGTCGCTCTCTGTCTTTGATAGTCGATTTCAAGGTCAAATATTGTTGAAAGTGAGTAAAAATTTGCAAAAGTGTTAGTCTCGTGGCAAAGAACAATTGTGCAAAGTTTCGTGAAAATCGAATAAATCGCGCAGGCGCAGCGAATTTTTTGCATCCCCTATTTGATAGGGGTGCACCACCCTTATGGCATGGCCATATCCGGTTAGGGTATGGACCACTGAACGTGTTTTTGTTACGTGAGTTTGTGTAATTTTGGGAAAAGACCCTTTTTAGTTGTAAGTTTGCTACTGCGCAAGAGATGACGTAGAATCGCGTGATTTTCCGTGACGTCACACTATGCTCCCTGTATATCTATATATATAGCATCGTGCAGAGTATTTTTAAAAGTGATTTTAAGGGCATAAGGGCTTGTCGGAGTGCGGCATATACCAAGACTAAAGCTGTGGGGTATGAAGTGAACTTTCCATTGCAATAATTTATTTTGCAATAAGTGCAGTGGTTCTCAACCTGGGGAACCTTTATGTTGCTATTTTGTTTTTGCGGTTTGTAGGAGTAAAGTATTATTTTTCTTGCGAATTACAGTGGTTCTCAATAGAATTGTGTAATTTATCAGTGGTTCTCAACTTGAGGAACCGTCAGTGGTTCTCATTGCGGGGTTTTCTCTTTGGTTATTTCTTTGGATTTTGTTATGTCTGACACCGACAATCTTTCACAGAAGATATTTATTTCTAAGTCTTCTTCAGAAGAGGATATGGAGTTGGAAGATGATGATAAGTCTGAGGATTCGAGTTTAGAGAGGGGAAAAACAGAAAAAGAGGGCTAAGAATAAGAAAGGGAAGAAGCGAGCACGAGACGAATTGGACTCATCGATAGAGGATGAATGGAGGGAAGCTATTGCAAAGAGTGATAGTATTAATGAATCGGTGAAAGTGACTGAAGGGAAGATCAGTACGATTGTAAGTGATCCTTCTAAGAAGGTTAATAAGTCAGTAGGAGCAGAAATTATGATGTATGTAGCAGGGTTGTCGAAAACAATTAGCGATTTGCTGACAAGGAACGCGTATCTCAAGGGCATAGTGGACGCAAAGGAAACTCAGATACAGGCTATGAGCAGCAGTTTGGATGTAGGACGTACTTTCTCGGATGTTCTGAAGGGAGAGGGATCTGTGAAGGATGCTCGTGTTCCACCTGTGACTGGTACACTAAAAAGAAATGTTCCGAAGAAAAGGTTTACTGCTTTTGTTAAGCCCTTAGCGGAAAGTGAAAATGTATCAGCAGACAAAGTTAAAGAGGCGTTCTTAAAAAGTGTGGATCCAGTTAGGCAAAAGATTCATATTGATTCACTGAGACGATTGAAATCGGGAGCAATTGTAGTGGATACAGAGACCCAGGAAGATCTGGATAAAATTATGAGTAACAAGGCGGTGAAAGAAGCGGGTTTACAGGTTAATCCCTCGAATTTAAGGCTTCCACGAGTGATTGTATATGATGTTCCAAGTGATCTCACTGAGAAATCTGGAAGGGAGGTGATTTATGAGCAGAATTCGGAAATCTTTACTAACTTGCCTAGAGAGGTTTTTCTTAAGCAAGTTAAATTGCTGTTTAAAACTGGCCCAAGGAATCAAGATACCACTAACTGGGTAATGGAGGTGTCCCCGGATATTAGGAATATTTTGCGTAGAAATGAAAGAATATATGTTGAATCATATCGTTGTAAGGTGAATGATTTCATTTCGATTAGCAGGTGTTATAAGTGTCAGGGACTTGGGCATATTGCGAAGTCATGTAAGGCTGAAATGGAAACATGTGGAAAGTGTGCAGAGGAGGGACATATGATGAAGGACTGTAGACGACCAAAACAGTATCATAAGTGTGCAGTTTGTAAACGATTGGGGAAAACTGATGACCATGTTGCGAACGGAAATTGCCCACAATATAAAGTAATGTTGGAGCTAAATAAGGAGCGTACTAATTATGGATAAGTACGACTTAAGAATATTACAGGTGAATTTAGGAAGGGGAAGAGTAGCTACAGCTGAGGCAGTGGAACTTGCATGTAAAGTAAAAGCTCCTATAATGTTAATCCAGGAGCCTTACACCTTTTGCTTTAAAGCATCGGGCCTTGGTACATATTCGAACCAAATACTTACGGGTAACGGAGACAAAGAAGTACCCTGGGCCTGTGTAGTGGTTCTTAATAAAGACTATACGGCTACGCTTTTGAAAGATGTTAGTACGTCTCATTGCGTTTGTGTGCATATTTCTGGTCCTTGCGGTGGTTTTTATGTGGTCTCTGCATACTTGCAGTACTCACTTCCAGTTGAAGAAGTTTTACAACAGGTTCATAACGCTATGCGCAAGATAGGTAATTCTCGGGTGGTTCTGGGTATGGACGTGAATGCGGTGTCTTCTTTATGGTCTTCGCGTGTGGGTGATGTGGAAGATGAGAGAGGTGAGGCGGTGGAAAACTTTGTGGCACAGTGGAACCTAGTACCTCTGAATAGACAAGGAGAGCTGTGTACTTTTAAACATGGGAATAGAGATATTGATGTCACTCTTTCTGACTTTGGCTTGGCTGGTAAAGATGTGTCCTGGAATGTTCTGGATGATATGCCCTCTACTGATCACAGACCTATACTGGTTTCATTTGATGATCTTCCTAAATTGGAGGAGGTTACTAAGATGCGGTTTAATATGGCTCGTGCGGATTGGGAGTTGTTTGGTAATGAGTTGTCTAGACTTATTCAGGAATATCGCTTGCAGAATTTTAATATGGATAGCTCGGAGGATGTACAACAACTGGCGGAGTTTGTGGAAAGAGTTATTCTTGAAGCTGGAAATATTTCAATCAGGAGGAAGACTAATTTCCGGAGGTCAGTCCCGTGGTGGACTCCTGAACTAACAAGACAGAAGAAAACTACCAATAGACTTCGTAGAGAGTATCAAAGAGAACCTGATGAAAATCTCAGGGAATTAAAGAAACAGCAATACAAGGACTATCGACGAAAATATACCAAAAAGTCACTTAAAGCTAAAAAGGAAAGCTGGAAACGTTTTGTAGAAACATCAACTGA